>NW_027094088.1:8783026-8818026 GCF_029207755.1 Chamaea fasciata | reverse complement strand
CAAAAGGCAGGGGAAGGTAACTTGGATCCAGTCAATCACAGAATGACAGCATGATTTGGGTTGGAAGGGACTTTAAAGATCACCCAATTCCAGCCCCCTGCCATGGGCAGGGACACCTCCCACTACACTAGGTTACTCAGGGATTCATCCAGCCTGGCCTTGGACACTTCTAGGGATGGGGCAACCACTGTTTCTCTAGGCAACCTGTGCCACAGCCTAACCACCCTCACAGGGAAGAATTCCTTCTTGATATCTAATCTAAACCTACTTTCTTTCAGGGTGAGGCCATTCCCTCTTAACCTGTCGCTCCAGGCCCTTGTAAATAGTCTCTTTCCATGTTTCTTTTATGCTCCTTCATATACTGGAAGGCCACGATTGGCTCACCGCAAAGCCTTCTCTTCCCCAGGTAGAACAGTCCCAATTTTGTCAGCCTTTCCTCAAAGCTGAGGTGCTCCATCCCTCTGATCATCTTTGTGGTCCTCTATTCAGACCAAAACTTACTGAAATTAGTATCTCTACTGTACAGCTCTTAGTTTCTGAACATAAACTGGTATTTTACTATTTTATTCTCATTGCAAAAATAAAAGCAAAAATTAATCCTTTTATCCTTCATCCAAGGGAGGCAAAACCAGTATGATCTTACTCCAGGCATGCAGGATTGGGATTACCCCAATTTGCTTTAACCCAGTTTTACCTACAGTCTCACCATTCCCCAGATCACTCCTAGCCATACCCTCACCATGTCACTATGCATCGCTGCCACACTGTGCACGTCAAAGGTCACCTCTGTCACACCAAAGACTGTGCCAATTCCAGAAGACGAAAGCCACGTCTCAGACCACAGCAACCAGTAACAATTTGTAAGAACAGACATAAGGATGACTTAAAATACAATCATTGTATTGACAATCTCAGTCAAGTTCCCTCCTGAATATTTACTCATTCATTTGATGCTGTTAAATAAACCCCCCAAAACCCAACATAAACCGGTAGGGTAAAAGCCATGGGAGAAAACAGCTTTCACATTCTCCGTGCTGCTTGCACTCCATCACAAAGCAAAGTGCTTGTATTGTACATGGCAGCTTGTGTAAGGACAGGGACAATAGCTTTCCATGCACATTTTATCAGGATTAGAACTGCTGTGCCATATATAGAAATGTGTGATAAGTGCATTAGCAAAATTATAACTGTATTTTAATCACTGCATAACAACCTCTCTGAAAGTCCCTCTACAAGGCAGGCAAACCCAATAATGCTCAAGTCTGAAGCTGAATTTTGAGCCCTCCGTGAGTGTTTGAGTGGGTTCAAAATTAAGTAAAATGAGTTTATCTATCCTTATTTCTCTAATAATACTTAGCACTTAGCACTTTTCATCTTCAAAGCACTTTACAAACATTAACTAATTAACTATTAATTGGTAAATTTGAAAAGGTTGATAGGTGAGGTGAGTTTCGGATAAGACCCAGCAATACGGATGTTTAGTTTATCTGTGAATTACTTAATCATTAGTGAATCATAGAAATTAGAAATGAAAAAGACCTATAGGGTCACCCTGTCCAGCCTGCTGCCATTACAGGATTTTCCCTTACAATATATTCTCAAGTGCTTTGTCTAGTTTAATTAGAAATTATCCAAGCAATGGGGCTTCCACCATTTCCCTTGGGATATTCCTCCTTAGTCTAATGTATCTTTCTGTTAGGAGGTTATAATATTCAACATAAGTTTTTCCTTGCCATTTCATCCCATCATTTCTGCGTATGCCCTCTCAGACCATTTCAAACAATTCTTATGCAGTTTGATTACATGCATAATTTTTCTCCCTTTGCTCCTCCCTGGGTTGATCTGGCCCAGAGCCACCAGATACTGGGAAGAATTTATTCCTGAAGAGCGAAAGAATAGCTTTTATTGCCACTGAAGGACAATTCCAGCCTAAACCCATATTCTTTATTAAACCACCTCAAACTCACTTCTCTTAGCAAAGTGGATTCCAGACTTTGAGCTCAGGTATCAGCCTGGGCAAAGCTCTCCCCCAGTAAAACCAGTGTTTCTCCTTGTCCATAAATTTCATGCAGACTGTAGATTTCTCAGAGTACCTAAAGTGATTCTCGTGTGTTTTGCCTAAAGCCAACCATGGTTCCTTGGTCCTGAATCACCCCTAGTTCAGTACTGAGCCTAAATCACTCTTATTTTCGTTCAGAGAAACCAACTTCATTCCTTTCAACTAAGAGGTCCCGGAAGACAACCTTACAGGAGCTTGTTTCTAGGACAAACTGAGGTATGTTGCTGAGAATTAAAGCAGAGCTAAGGAATTAGACAAAACATTGTGGTGTAAAAGGATACTTATATTCACCTGGTACCAAGAGATCTCAACCAAAATGATACCATGAAAAACTCACCACACCTCATAATTTTTTCACATCCTTGTCGACATCCAGGATTCATGGGTTCTTCAGCTACCTCTGACACTAGATATGTTTGACTCTCTCTACGGACACCCCATTCTCCTGTCTGTCTCCTCCTAAACGCCATTTGCAGGTTTTTCCAAATCATGGATCAGTACGGGTTTGGCTTCATGGTTGCCTTTCATCTTACATGCTCATTTTGCTAGAGTCAGTCAGCTGAATCTGGATATGCTTCAAACCCCAGGTAACCCAGGGTTTCCCAATGCTTCATCCATTGCTTCCTCCATTTTTCCACGATGGAGAACCACAGCAAGACACAGGATATGACTGTGTCAGTTGGTCTGTTTAGAACTGTTGCACAACAGATTTGGATTCCTGAAACAACACCACAGGACTTTACTAACCACAAACAGGCCTGCTGACTTGCCCAGGTGATCTGTGCAATAAAAAACAAAGATGATTTGAATTTGGGACTTTTTTTTCCCTAATTCCAAATGTAAAATCTTTACAGTGAAATTCTAAACAGACTCCAGCTCTATAATGAGAGCGGACAAACATCTGTCCCTCTTGTGACTTCTCCCCAGCCTATGATAGCAGATCACTTCTGGTTGGTTTACTGCAACAAAAATAAAACTGATTATTTAAAGTTCTAAAAATAAACAAACAGAAGTAAATATACTTGACCTGAGACACTCAGATAAAAGGCTGGGTCAGACTGTTTTAATTTGTTATGACCCAACAAAAGCTCATGAAATTTTTTACAAGATTGGACCGAGGTTCTCACCTCCAGTCGAGTCTGGACCAGCTGTGGTACCTCAGAGCCAGCCTGATCAACTGGGCAGAGGGATGGAAACATGAATAGAACTCTTGAGACGGTGCCAACTCCTCCAGCAAAGAAAGCTCCACAGACATTAAGGAAAACCTAAAACTGTTTCCTCAAAGGACTTTGAAAGATCTCCTACATGTGCTGTGAGTCGCTTCCCTCCACCAGTGATTGTAACAGTACCGTTAATAATTCCAAAAGTCTGCAACAACTTGAATCCAAACTTTGAAGGCACTTTTTGCTCTGGAGGAGATATACTTTCAGTCCAGTAGAAAGGAAAAAAAAAAAAAAAAAAAAAAAAAAAAAAAAAAAAAAAAAAAAAAAAAAAAACCCTGTGAGTTCTTCTACAAAACCAGACAGTTTATTGTCATGTAATGATGTCCAAAATGGTGCCGGTTTGAAGACGTATCAGCAAAAGTTGTAAATATTTTGTAGTCTTTGATTCAGTTTTTTACCTAGAGGACCATGTTTGTTTTATAGAAATCATCATTTTCCTATCATTTTTCTAGGTTTTGGTGCTTAAAAAGTAGTCAATTCAAGTTTTAGTTTTCAAATCATGGAAGAAAATAAACATTTTCCTTTCTTGTGTCCCACAGAAGCACATAGTGAACACTATTAAATACAGACGATTCAACTGCAAGCTATTAGCATTTTTCATTCCTTAATTTGAAGGGGAACTATCTTGGGAAAAAAACACAGAAGAGTCTAAGCATAGATAGAATTAAACTTTGGTGCTTCTCTGCCAAAAAATTTCTCCCGCACATCAGGAGTAAGATTTTATAAAGCAGTCCGTGATGAAAGGTCATTTCAGAAGGGGCCACACACAATCCATGTGAAAATAATGCTTCTTCCAGTATCATGCCAGGCATTCAGAAAAAGAAGCAACCAAACCCTGTGGGTCCGTGTCTGCACAAGAAATCCTTTCTTTTCATTAGCCAAAACAGTGTAATAGCATTTTAGTCACATGTGAGTACAGGTGGTGGAGCCTGGCTGTGCTTTTTCAAACTGGTAACAGGGATAAAATTGCATTCATATATAATTAATACATGCTCAATCATTTTTGAGGAAAGATATTTTTCAGGCAGACATTCAAAGATCTGAGTTTTGATTTTTACTGGTGCTAAAACATCTCCCAGAGATAAGTGTGTATGTGTGTGTGAGGGAGAAAGATCTTACACATTGCACAAAATAAGAACAAGACCTCTTAAATGTCAGTAAATACACTTGAATAACATTATTTGACAAGTTGCCAAAAACCCCACAAACAGAAACTACCAGCTCACCAAATATATAGGACATAGGAAGATGCTCACTCAGCCCTCCAGTACTCATAGGGACCCATCCCCTCTCCAAACCCAACTTCTCATTGGATCAGCCTCGTGTGTAAACTGAATGAATCCTTGCTGGAATCTTCACAATCCCCATCCCACTGCTTGGCACGGTGGGGAAGGACTGCAGGGTCCAGGAGATGGAGAGGACAGCCACCGCACCAGCAGTGGTGGAATGGGTCAGGGTTGAGCTGTGCCAGAGGGTCACAGTGCAGATGCTCACTCGGCGTGTCCTCCTGTTGTCACATCTATGGATGGATGGGACCAGCTCCCTACATTTATTTTATTTTTTTTTCCTCCCCTGAAAATCAAAAAGCGGTTCATGAGTTGGTCGAGAGCCAGCAAAAATGAATAGTAATGAGCCAATTTCAATAGAAATAGGCTCATTACCATGCCAGCGGCTGATAAAACCAAATGCTCTCAATTCTCTCCAGCAAACGAGGTGCTGGAGGCAGTGTCCACCCTCCTGCCTGCAGGAAATAACTCACAATTTCAAAATTAAAAGAATCAAAATAGAAGTTGGAGTTTATTCCTATGTTCATACCTCTGTCCCCCTGCAGGGTCCTTTCTAACCAGCTGGCAAAAAAGCTCAGATACCACTCAGAGTCTTTTTAGTGAAAAGAGGGAAAAAAGAACAGAATATTTTCTGTACCTTGTTCATTCCCTGAGTGGTAATGGGAAATCTTGGGTAAACTCCAGCAAAAGAGACAGTCTAAGGAGCTGCTTTGAATTTAGCGCATTTGTCTGTGCACAACAGGAGGCTACAGGTTTTCTGCAGTGTTAGAAAAATACTTTTTTCAATTGGAAAAAAGAAAAAAAAAATCAAGAAAACCCCAAAACCCTCTGTCAGGCCGTAACCAAAACTCCAACCCATGCAAACATGTATATATCTCAAGCCAAAATCCTAAATTAAAACCCTAAACCAAACAAACCCACAAGCTTCTCAAGCCACGAAACCACCACAAAATGACAAGAAGATGTGGATAAACAACTCAGGATGATTTGGGGAAAATAAAAAAAAAAAAAAACAGAAAAATGAATGCTCCCACTCTTGATTTTCTCACCACTTGACAATGGCAGGACACGAGGAATGTGGCTGAAGAGCTAAAATCATTCCAATTTTCCCTTAAAAGGGGTTTGGACACAGGGACTGTGGGCTGGAGAGGGTGTCCTGAGTGGCACAGCGGGGACATCCTCACAGATCAGTGATGGTGTTTGGCCCCCCAGAGGAGACAGACAGACACAGGACACAAAGTACATTCCCACACTAGCATGCTTTGCCAGTGAAAATTAGAGGAATTGCTCCCTTCCCTCCTAATCTTCAGAGGGGCAGAAACCTAAGCCAGACTTCAGGAGGAAGAACCCCATACTGTGGTAAAAACAGATATAAACACCTTCTGTATAAACACTTCTTGTCAAAAATGTTACTAAAGCAGAATAATTTTTTTTTTTTTTAAATCAGAGGAATAGCACAGCCTACAACATTACCTGGCTGCACAGATTTCACCCATTTACACATTTCAGTGCAGGTTTGCTATTTGGTAAGCACCCCCTGTCCCACGTCTCCCTCTCCCTGCCCATCCACCCGGTCAAGCCAACAACATTTAGCCTTCAAAAATTATTTTTTCCATCTGCCATAAAATCTTGTGGGGCTTTTCCATTTTAGCAGCTTGAGAGTTTTAACTATCCCCTCTTTGCCCTGCCAGCCATTTAAGCCCTGAAACTACAAGGCAGCTGAGTGGAGTACATCATCTGTAAACTCGCCGTGCCTAGTCAGGGGATCTGGGGGGCTTTCTGCAGCACTGAAATAGAGCCTTTTAACACTGAACGGTGCAAATTGTCCACTGGGGACAACTTCAAATGTCTCTACAATGCATATTTCGCAGTGCTTACTGGCTGGCTCCGGCTGAGCTGCTACCACTTATTTAGGAGCCTACAAAAACTATTTTATAGATTTTGTTTTGCCAGGGTAAATATTAAGTTTTAAATACATTAAGAAAAATCAGGGCAGGAAGAGAAACAGATTAAATAAACCTTTCAGAGAGACTATTTACTTTGTATTTGTATTTTTTTTTAACGAACTCCTTTCCCCGAGGTCAGGACACTGACATTTTAGTACACACAGGCTTTAAAAATGAGAGTGCTTGCTCTCTCACATGCGCTTACTGAAGGCAGCTCCCCTTGTTAATATTAAACTTTTCTATCTGGTTATGACACTGGCTGATATAATAAAGCGGCGATAGTCTTATTATTCAAGCACTGCTGTGATAAATTATCTACACTAATTCTGGAGCCAAAGTTGTCTGGTTCCAGCTGGTGTTGCTTAGATCTGTCTTAAGTCATTAGGAATTGGTGGAAAACTCCTTTTCAGAGTCCAGGTCTGACCCCTTCTTATCCCCAGAACATCTATGTGTGTGTGCTCACACACATACAAAGCATGTCCTCGCTGCTAATCCACTTCAATTAAGGTTTATTGAGAATATTTTGGCTTGTGGGGTGTTTGTCTCCCTTAATCTCATCTCTTTCCTTCCTGTTATCTGTGGAAGGTAGTGCACTGTAACTCAGCATCACCCACAGAGCAACTCTTCAAACACAGAAAGTAAAACAATCTGCAAGCGATTCAGGCAGAGATACCCTTGTTTAACAATGGGAATTCAAAGCTAAGACTGGTAGGAATGATGACACAGCCTGGACTTTTCTCAGGCCCCCTCTGAAATGCTTCATACCATTTGTACTTGTACACACACTGCGGACCTGCACACAGGACAATGTTTACTCCTGGCCCCACCTGATGCAGACATACCCAGAGAAGTTTTACAATTTGCCTGATAAACACAAACACAGAGCAGTGGTCTCCCTCCAAGCAAGCTATAAACCTGGACCACTCCACACTGTACAGATCTTGTTCTTCTGGTCCCTTTGGAGGTGATGGAACCCGTGGTGCCAGAAGGCTGGTTCCATGTGAGTTTAGATGTTTCTGTTGAACCTGCACATTCACATTTTGTCTTGCAAAGACAGGGTCTGTATAGACCCCTGGGATCACCAGACTCGCCTCCCTGACAACACAGAATTGTTGCCTATTCCTCAGTAAATCCCACAGTCTGGTTTGAAATGCCCCCTGCTCACAGTTCAGCCAAACTCAAGTCGGTGGGATCAGTACAAGGGTAAATGTACGAAGCCCCAGGGCGTACACAAGGTCAGACAGGGTGATCAAAGGGCTCCTCTTGAGCTCCAAACTTGAGACTGTACAAAGCAATTGAACCTCCATTACTTCATCCCAGGAACAACTCAGCAACCTCAGACATCCTTCTATCAGGGAGTTTTCTTCTCAACATTCAGTAACTTCATCCAAATGTCTACAATTTACCTTCTGTTTCCTTTCCCTCTTTGTCACACCATGCCCACATCTTTTCTTTATCAACCAGCCCCTTCAGCTCCCAACACCATCCACACAGATCTCCAACATGTTTGGGCACTCCTTTTGCTGCCAGATCTTCCTACAAACTCCCATCACTCCAGGATGATCTTAAGGCTTCACTGGAGCTCTAAAGGCATTCTAGTGAGTGCAAGATTTTTCCCTGTGAAGTCTCCTATTGTCCTTTACTCATGTTTCTCATCTTTCAATCCTCCCTGTATCATTCCCATATTTTCAGCTCCTCCCCATTTGATATAATTTGCAAGTATTTTCCTTATCCTAGATCATTAATGAAGACGTTAATTAACACGAGAACTCACGCTGTGGTAACTCACCAGTAGCCTCTTTGCAACTCCACATGTCCCTGCTCAGCCTTGCCTTTGTTTCTGGCCCCTGTGCTGGGGTTGGGAGCTCGTGGTGAAGCTCACACTCCAGAAAAACTCAGGGAGATGGCATGAGTGTGATGGAGGAGGACTTGGGGATGTCACCTCCTGCCCTCACAGGTTCTCTGTAAAGTCCCCTTGCCCTCCTCCTGCCCACTGCTCAGTTTGCCCATCTGTAAAACAGGGGCCATCAGGCAGGTAGGGTGGGAATGGAGGCTGATGGATGACCTGCTGCAGGAGCACAAGGCTGTCAGCTTCTCCAAGAAAATATCTTGCTCTTTTCCTTGAGTAAACACAAACCTGAACTCTCACGCACTAAAAATTAAGCAGGAGATAGACTTTCAGAGGAGACTTAAGGTGAGAAGGCTGTAGCCCAGGAAATCTGTGTGATACACATGTGCAAATGTTGGCCTGGGCACACACACACACAAATATAAAAAGATATAATGATATATGAAGACCTGTTGATTCCTCGCTGTGTTTAAGAGGTTATTAACACTAATAGAAAATTACAATTTGCTTAAGTTTCCCAGGACACCTCGCCTAAGAGAGCTCAGCATCTCGCCCAGCAGCTCACCCAGCATGTCCCCCCATTCCAAATTGGTTTACATTAGCCTGTTCACAAACAGAGCCAGATTCCTCCCCAGATAAAACCTGCACCAGCCATGCATTTTTTCAAACGCAGAGTAGCCTGTTTTCACCTCTTTAAAGGCATTAATTCTCTGTAGAGATGAAAAATCTCTGCAGAACCAAACCCTTTTGAAAAAGCTCCGTCAGCATCTGAGCTGCATCTCTCCCATTATCAAAAAACATCTTGCAAGAGAAGCCCTTAAGAGAGACCTCTAAATAATGTTATTTTTACATACAGAGAAAGCTCACAGGCCCTCCACAGCCCGACAGACAGCAGCCCTTTTTTGAGGCAAGATGAGTCAGGAGGAAAGGGCAGGTCAAGAACCCGCGCTCAAGGTCACCTCTGTACAAACACCTGCTTGTCCACGGCTCGCACCTGCACCGACTCACAAACACAACGGGGCCGGCTCTGTCGATACAGCCCTTGCCCTGCACCACAGGGGGAGGCACGACCTCCCTCCCAGCTTTAACCAAAGGCAATCAAAGGGAAGATTTGTTTTTTTCTACCGGTCCCAGAAGGTCAAGTTTCTCCCCCTCCGACATCGTACTTCTGAAAAGACTAATTGGGCCTTAAAGATTGCAGGTGTCCTGCCAAGTGGGTGCAGCGGCGCATGCTCCCTGAGAATTTAAGGATGCCTCTGGAAAGTGGTTTCTTTATGCAGCCCATTGGTTTTCTTCTGCATCCTTCCCTGAAATATTCAGAAAGAATAAAATAAAATGGAGAAGAACACCAACAGGGATATTTTCCTGCCAGGGTGGTCGCCTGCCCTTCAGCCTGTATTGGTGGATCAAGTCCTTTGAAAGGTGCGTCTCCACACTGTTCACTAACCAGCTCACCACTGCCATTAACTGCCACATATAAAATATCTGTAAGGGTGAACAAGGCTGTTTACAGAGCTCCTTCCCCCTCACCCTCCTTTTGTTTGGGTTTTGACTTAGCATCAAGTTTATTTAAAGTCTTAAGGCTCTCCCTCTCCACCCTCCCAGTGCTTGCAGGAGCATTTATGTGCAGATCATGTGCCAGCAGAGCCTTGCTGGAGCTAGGACATGATGGCCAAGGCCAGCAGATCCTTGCTGGAGGCAGCGTGACACCAGCAGTGGCAGCAGGGGTATGCCATATCAGAGCAACCCACTGCAGTGGTTCAGCTAAGGGGTTCCTGCTCCAACACACAGAAAAGAGGTACTTCACAAATCCCACCTTTTCGGTTTTGCCATTAGCTCTTTTTGTATAACACTCCTCCTTCCTCTCCTTCTGTTCCCAAGGTTCAGCTGTCTTGATCTACCATTAACCCTCCAGTCAGCCTCTGATACCTTTCATTAAAAATACCCAGTGAAGCCAAGTTATGTTTACAAAGCAGGAGGGACCGCCACCCATCCCCTCCAACAATGCCCAACATGAGAGGGAATCCCTGAGAATGCAGCAGCAATGATCCAGAAGTAAACTGATAAAATTTGTCCCACCACAATGCTGGGTGGTCAGGGATGTCAGAAGTCACCCTAGATTCAAGTTTTTAATTTTTCCAAAGGGAGTGCACTGGAGGCAAAGTGCTGAGTGAGATAGGATAAAGGGTTGGTTTTTTTATCTCCTGAATTGCTTAATATGTTGACTTCTCCTTTCCCTGACAATAAAAATGTCATCAGGACCTGCTTCAATGTATTCTTGCTGCATGTCCACCAAATGCGTACAAGAGGAAAACAACAGACATATCAGTCCTCCCTACAAAGACCCTTGGAAGAAGTACTGAGCATCACTAAGCCATCCCAACATCAAGAACTCAACACCATGACTTTTAGGGATCCTTCCCTCCCTCCTCCAAATTTGCAAAGGAAACAGCTACAAATGGTTTGAGATTTCTCTTCTTAAAAGCCTGATGTTCCTGCTACTACACAACAATTTCCCTTTCTTTTACCCTGGAGGTAATTAAGGAAGAGTCCTCTAACTTGGATTTTGGACTGAACAGAGGCAATTGCTGCATCAGAGCCACTACCACAGTCACACGTGGTGAAAGCCCTCCTTAATTGCAAATACAACCAGCAACATCCAGGCCAGGTCTCTGGTGCCCCCAAAACAACATAAACTCAAGTGCTCTCAGACTTAGAGATGCAGAGAAGAGGTGATGTGAATTCATACCTCTCCCCTCACAAGTTTGGGTCTAAGCCTCCATCCCCATCCGAAGTCCCTGCATTGGTCAAAAGCTGCTGGGTTAAACTTCTCCAGCATCCTCCTGGAGGTACCAGTTACATTTAAGCAGCCACAAAAACTGCATGTCAGGCTTCATCAATTTGAAAACCACCCCTGTGAAGCTGCTGGGGTTGAAGGCAGCTTGGTCCTCACAAAGAGAGGCAGCACCAGGGCTTTGAAAGAGAAATGTATTTAACAGCATTTCAACCAATACAACAAAAACCGAGGGATCTTGCTTTGGAGCTCAAGCACCCAGCTACTCCTTGATGCTCAAAGAGCCAGGACACATTTTAGGGAGAAAGTTCTCCATCTGCCCCAAGTGAATCATGTCTAAATGTTTCAAGGAGAATTAGATGAAGCAGTCAAGCAGCAAACAATAAAAGAGTAATACTTAAAAATCCCAACCAACAAACCAGCCCTAAAGGCCTGGGTCTTTTCAATATCTCACAATTTCAGGGGAGATTGCCATCTCATGTCCTACCTGCATCCAGCAACCAATTACTGCAAAACAAATGTCAGCAAGGGAATGCATGGCAGACACCAGTGAGGCACTGGAGGGATTTGGGGGGAGCACCAAGAGAGGAGAGGAGCTACATCCCTGAGACCCTGCTTCTGGGAGGTAAGGTTGGCAATTGGCTATTATTAGCATTTTCCTGCAGGCAGGAATCCCTGACATCACCCTCCCAGGTTTGAGCCATACATCTGGACACCAGATCAAGATCCCTAGGCCAAATGTTGGAAATGGAAGGTCCCTAGCCAGCTGCTCTGCACCAAGCACCCACTGCCCTCCCTCTCACACCACCACTGTGGGATTGGCAGCATCTTTGCAAAGCTCACACCGAAGCTAAGCCTTCAAAACACAGATACAGCTAAATAAAAGAGCTTCTCTTCCCTTCCCTCCAAAGGAAACAAAATTCAGCGTGATAAATGGCCATCCTAAACCCATGTAATCATTTTAACGCAATGAAACAAGATTTGCTCAAGTTACTGCAGGCTCTAAACTTTGGAGTGAAAGGTGGGAGCGACCTGGCACAATCCAGCAGAGCCAAAGCTGCCCCAGGGAGCTGGGACGGATCATGTCTCACCCTTTGATACTGCCTCGCTGAGTAACCTGCCTGCAGCAAGCCTTCACGCTGGCTCCAAATTAACACCATCAATATATGCTCCCAGTGAATCAGCTGGGAAGCCCAGGAAGGCAGGGGAAAAGGTGGGGATGGTTCAAAAAATCGTGTGGTTTTAGGATGGGCTGAATCCTCCCCGCACCGAGCCGGGGAGAGACAAACATCTCCATTTCTGCAGAAGTTTACTGGCAGTCTCCATTTTACGCACTCAGCTTTATCCATCAGTGTTTCATCTCCAAAGCAAAAAGGAGCCATTTGGAAACAAACCCAAATATCTTTGCTTTTCACCTTTCAAGGAAAGGCGGAGGCAGCATCCAGCATAATTTAATGCCCAGGCACAAGTGGGAATCACAAACCAGCCACTTCCTTTCCAGGGACAAAAAAAAATCTTAGCTGAACCAATATGCTTTTTTCCATATTTAATAATTTGATTTTGAAAGCTAGTCATATCAAAGAGCAAAATATTCAATATCGTTAATTCAGTTTTGCAAAATATATTCTTAATTTAAAAACGATTTTGCTCGGAGTGGGAGTGTAGTAATAAAGCAGGTATTGACCAGCTCTTATTGATTGTGCTGTCCTCGGGCAAGGAACACTGACCTTGCTCACACTCTTATTGCTCACGCTTTCCCTGGCCTTCTTCATCTATACCCGCTCAATAATATATTATTAATATATGTTTTTAGCAAAAACTGTATGTTACAAGGTTAGGGCTTCTTAGAGGTTTTGGTTTTGCTTTTTTTCCTTCCATGCTGCCTTGCCTTTGGGGTTCTACAGGGAAGAAAAGCTTTTGCAGATAAGTTGCTCCCAGGCAGCTGTTCAAAAACACCTTTACACCAACTTGCTTGGCTGAGCTGATGGAGGCCAGGCACAATTTCCCCCCCTCTCTTTTTAATTGATAGATTGTTCGGCTGCCAGTCCTTTAAGGGACCAAAATTCACCGAGTAAATATAGTCAGGGGAAGAGCTATACCTCAGATATTTAAAAGAAAGATAGCACATATTTCCAGTGAGATTCAGAGTTAATAATGCAATTTAATTGTTGATCGCTCTTTGGAGATAATTATAACTGATTCACCTCTGCCTTGCACTTGAAGCTGTCCTTTACACCAAAACTCAAGGTGGGATTAAGAGTATGGGATGGAGGTGTTAGCCCTTCCAGCCCACGCTTCCACTCCCTCAGAGCATGAGCACCTCACCAGAACCTGGAGAAGGGCTCCAACATCCTCATTTCACCATTCTGTGCTCTCCCATTGACAGGAATCTCCAAAATTTGTCAGATATATGCAGTTCTGTGTCTGCAAAACCTAGGCCTGATCCAGGTTCCCAGATTTTGCATTGAGTCTATGTCTGTACAGGTACAAAACTAACTATGGAAATAGAGGAGTATCTAAATGTTTGTTCACAGCATTTTATCTTTTAATGACCAACTTCTATTAGGTGCTAGAAAAACTAACTGAGAATAGAATATAAAAATCAACATCAGCTGCTGATTTGCAGCCCTTGTGGGGTGAGGTACGGGGGCAGGAGCCTGAAAACAGGGCTGGCTTGGAGAAAACCACCTGATAAACTGTTTACTGATCAAGGTCCTTAGCAAAGAGTTAAACTTGGCTTCTTTGGCTGGTTGGTTCTGTAAGCTACCCATTCATTCTGTGCACTAACAGCAGTTATCCAGGAAAAAAAATGGAATTATCTGTCATCTACCTGCAGGACACATTGCATTCCACTGCCTACCCCACCACGTGTACTGGTATTTGCATGTGCAGCTCGTAACTGGGAGCCGAATGCTCAATGACACTTTTGTATGAATGACACCATGGGAAAAAAAAATAAAATAAATTGTATCGCATTGTATTCCCAGCCATTGAGGGCTCTTTTGTTTAGTTTGATAATATTACATGTTTAATAAAACACTGTTGAATTTTGATTGCATCTTGTGAGCACAGTCCTTTATCCTTTCGCCAGCTGGCTGATACAAAAGCTTATTTTCTTTTTAAAGACATTTTAATTCCCAATCTCCATCTCTCACTCCCCGGATGAGTGGGAGCTGGGGGCGTGGAGGAGGCACAAAGCCCAGCCTAACACTGACCCCCTTCGGCCGGGCGCTGGGGGGGTCAGCCTGGGATGCCCCTGGGACAAAAGGGGGGGCACACCAGGAACCAGATAGATGCAGGTGGGGGTGGGAAGGCGTTGGTTGGGTTATTTATGCCTCTGTATGAGTAACAATGAGCAGCCTCAATGCTCAGCTAATTACTCTGCATCAGCATGAGAGCAAGAAGAAACACACGCGGCACGTACGGCCTCGGCTTTTCCTTGGGCTTTTTTACCCTCCAATGGAAGCGATCAACAAGTTCACCTTGCACTAGGGCTGCATCGATCAGAGCTGATTAAATCCCAAACCGTGAAAAATTTCATAAACTCTCCTTCATGATCAATTTACGTGGAAAGTCCCCATTACAGTGCTTCAAGATGCTCAGGCTGTTTCCAGAGGCTCCCTCAGCATCTGAGGAGCTGATGTCTGAGCCATGGACACCTCACGTGCACCCAAGTACCAGCACCTCCCTGAAGCCTTCTCCATAACCAACCAGTAAATTAAATTGTGCAGAGGCACAGGCCCTCAAACTCAACCAGCTACACCATAAAAAAAAGTTTAATTAATTCTGGTAGCCTTTGGGGTTGGGCCAGTAGGGAATTATTATGTGCCAGCCCAAGCCCAGTCTTCTCAGATCAAGTGAGCTCAATAGCATGGGCAGGATCAGGTCCCTGGAACCCATTTTCTAATCAGACTTGGCCAAAACCCAAAACTGCCCAGCTCGCAAGCATGAGGAGACACTTCTCAGTTTAAGGACTTAAAAAGTCTGCTCTTCAAATAACTCCTCCTTTCACTCTCACCAAAATCCCAGCAAGCCAAATAGACAGAAAGAGCTTCCAAAGAAGTTCTCCCGAGATCTGGGAAAAAATTGGTGAAACCAGGCCCTTCTCCACTTCCAGCTCTACTCCATCTCATCAGCCACACATCCAAGGCCCACATCCAGCATCTCTTCAACTAAGAAAGCACAAGTTTTTCTTGTATTAACATAACAGTGTCTTTAAAAATGTAGACTTAGAGGAAGAGATTGTTTGTGGTGCTGCTGATGTGTTGTTGCGATAGCAAAAGATGTACACAATATTTACACTGTATTTGACCACATAAAACATGTCGTCCACTGACACAATTTTTCATTAGATGAAAGAGAGCCAGAGGGCTCATCATACTGCTAATGTTAGCGCTCCTGGTTTTTCCCCTTATTTTTTACCTTCAAGAACAAATACAGTTTTAAACCATCATTACTGTATTTGGAACAGTTAATATTTCATATCGTGACATCGCTGCTCAGAGGTAACAGGTTTAGTTGATTACTATTTGTTTATAGTGCTGGAGAAACCTGCAATCATAGAGAACATAAAAGGACTGCAATTAGATCTATTGGTTGAGAGCTGCACTTCCCTGACCCACTGTAAAGTGCTTAGCACTATCGAAGAGATAATGCCTACTTGCAGCTGGCACATCTGTACATAATAACATGGGCTACATTGACACAGCCACTAAAGACTGCCACTACCCTCTTTAACTGGCAGCAGAAAACAGATCATGCTTTTAAAGAGCGTATCAACAAAACCCCTTCCACACTCCGCCAGAATTAGCGTGCTCGCAGCTATGAGCAGCTTTTCCTTTTGGCTCCTGGTTCTTCATAGGTTCCTGGCAGAGACTTTGAATAAAAGGCCAGGGACCCAACCAGGTTTGGCATCCTGGTGTATTGTTCGTGGCAGGGGTGAATTTTGCCCTCCTGACTCCCTGTGAAGCACTTCCCCAGGAAGGTAAATCCAAGGAAGGTTTGCACCAGGAATACCATAAGGAAACCTGTTTTGCTATCATGTGGTGGGCAAAGCATCCCATGTGGGCCTGACGACACATCTGTTGAAGAAACAGAGACTCCAGCTCCTGACTGTTTTCATTTTAATGGAGACTCTGAAGCAATTGCTTTACCTTAGATATGAATGCAAATTCAACTCAAGTGTAAGACACACTTCAGGATACACTTAAATATTTTCTCTGCTCATGGCCTGAATTGGCTGAATTCCATAGGGGAGCATCACACATTTAACACAGAGTAGTTCATCCTGCCCTGCTCCATTCACAGATTTTTTTTTTTTAGTTGTTGCTTCATTTTATGGAAGGCTTCTCGGCCTTCCCCTACTCTGTTTAGCATCCCAAGGAGGACCATGTTTCTGGGACATAACTTTATTTACTCATTTCAAGGTCCAGTTGGATGAGGCTTTGAGCAAATGCTCCTCAGGTGGACAAATAACCTATCACAGAGGGGTTCCTTCATTCCCAGAGCACCAAGGAAGCAGATATTTGAACCAACTGATATTAAAGGCTGCATAATATAAAAGAAAAGGTTCAATAAAACCTGAGGAGTTCATCACCTTGTACCAAGATCAAGGGTAGTGGCATAACACACTGAAAAAAGGGATTATACAGCTATGTGGCTGAAGATTCCACCTCCTCTTGTAACAGGAGTAAAGGGCTCCTACCGCAAGGAAAATTCCAAATTTTCCTGAGAAATTGAGCTATGGTGTGGGGAAAAAAAAGTGTTTGGATTTGACCTCCTCAAAATATTGGCTGGGATATGGTCAACACTTTCCATTTTGATCAAATTTAAGGTGGGGTTTTTTCCCAGTTTAGTAAACTCAATCTATTTGTTACAATGTAACTTACAGATAGCAAAAATATTTTTAATTTTATTGTATTTTTTTGTTGTTGTTGTCGGCCAAATTAGTTGATTGTGACTATTTTGTTATGACTGAAAGACTCAAAAGCTGGCTGAAATTATACTTTAAGGTTATAATATCTAATGAATCCTCCACTGGTGTAAGTGAGAACAAATCCAGATCCTTTTTTTCTGAAATAAGACACAGCAAGTACACCAGAGCTACTTTAGGGCTATGGGCTAGATCATGTTCCATGCTCCACCATGATGGGAGCTGGAGAACCTTCTTGTTGGCATCTTGGTGGTGCTTTGCAATGGAATTCCCAGCTCTCTCTAACCCTTCCCATTTTCAGATGCCAGGACTTTTAAAGGAAGGAAGCAATAAACATCAATTTAAGGGACTGGATTGTACCAGATCTCACAATTTGAATGTAAGGTCTGGAAATATGATGCTTTTCTTAAAAGTCACAGCTTGTGGATTCCTGTGACTATTAAAAAATCAAATTTTAATGGTAATTTTTGCTCATCCTCATTCTTTTCGTTCTAGTCATTCCTTTCAGGACCGAAAGGAAAATCTTGACAATAAATCCTAGAAAGGCCAACATACAAAACAAAATAATCCAATTTTGTCACTTTTTCACTGGAGCCAGCCCCACTCATTCTGGTCCAACCTGGCCCTTGGTGAGACTGAAGCAGACAAGACCTAAAGTTTTACGGTTTGCATGAAAACACAGCCAGGGCTTTTTTGTTTTGCCTCTCACTTTGCCACCCCAACACACAAAGAACAGCCAGGGCCACTATCGAGCAGATCATTTGTATTCCTTCCTCTGCCTCCCCTTATCTCTCTGCTGTATAAAAGTACATGTGGGATCCTGTCATTTAGAACGTGTTGTTGGGATGCAAACACCAGCTTGATTGCAGCGCAGAAACACCACTCCCCACCAGAGGAAGGATTCGCTGCGGAAATCGTTGGGTCTGGGTTTGTTTATGTTGCAGCACTCCAATAAGTGGAGCAGCTGAGTGTTTATCCTACTGCAAGGAAATTCATGTTGGTATTTGTAATAAATGGTTTTAGGCTTGAAGGGATAAAAACAATTTTAAAATCTGTGGAAGAAAGGAAGGGAGAAATAGGCAAATGATCTCAGCAAAGTTTTTCTGTATGCTTTTGCATTTTCCTTCTGCTTCCTTCTCCTAGGAGTCCCCAGCCATGGCTGCACCTTCAACAGGTACTGGTGTGGGATGTCCCTGTTCCCAGAGTGGTCCCAATATCATCCCCCACCTCAACAAATCCCAAAAGAATGAGGAAGGAAGGCAGGCAAACCCATGGCAGGAACCACAAAGTCCGCCAAAATCCCATACATCCCATCTCTGTGGCATTCCAGCTCCCAAGGATAAGTTCTCTATAAATTGCAGAGTTAAATTCCCATTCACAGATACATAAGCAAAAATCTCACCTAATTTCAAGCCATTTGCACTGTTCGTGCATGCCTGAAAATGAGTCTTTGCTCAATAGCATGCTTGGAAGGTTTCAAAAAATTCAGAAAAAAGTCACATTTCTAATACATTTGAAGCACATCAGCCCTGGTTACACAATATCATAAGCATCCAAACCCTTGAGCCTGCATGGCTTTGTACCTGGGAGTTTGAAAAATGCAGGCTGAATGCCTGACATGGGCATTTGGCATTTCTTGCGAGGATGAATTGCTTCAAAATTGGCTACCTAAGGTCTAAGCAATGAGACATGGTAATGATGCTGAAATGACGGTGGAAGGAGGGAATCTGTTGATGGCACTGGAGTGGGAACAATATTATTATTCTCATTGTTTCAATATCACCAGCACGTTATCCACAAAATAATGGAATATAATGAAACAATTTATCCTCTGCAGACACATATTTTATAAAGGCTCAGAAAGAAAGGACAGATTTCTAAATTGCCTTGGCTATTCAAATTTAGGTCAACACAAAACATACTAGAAATGACAGGAATTTTTACCCACTTTGAGAAGACAGTGAGTATGCCCAGAGACCCTGTGGAAGAATTCGGGCCCTTCCCTTGTTAACTCTACTGAAGAGTTCACTTCTTCACAATACCCACGAGATTCTTTTGCAAAAAACACCTGATTGTTCTTCCTCTCAAATCAAGGAAAGATGGATTTTACTGTAAATGCATAACCCATGGATACAAAAACTAACTCAAACTCACTGTCTGAGAGTGACTCTGCAAGCTGTCCTCCCCAATGTGATCTTTTAGCCCCAAATTCTGCACCACCTGTACCACACTCAACCCCTCATCCAACATTATTTCTGCCTGCCAAAGCACTGTTTAAATTCACGCCAGCATTGATGCCTGCTGTAGCTGTGAGACCTCACTTTGCTGTTGAAGGAAGGATTATTGAAGGATGGATTTACTGGCTTTCTCCAATGGGACCTCAGTTTGGGGAATCTCCTCTATGAAATCGAAACAACAGGTTGCAAGTGCCTCTGGGCAAGCCATGCCTGGTTTGCAAAGAGTCCTTGTGTTTCTTCAGGGTGCCAAAGGGATAAAACCCAGCCTAAGGAGCACATTACCTTGCAGAAGAAAATAGTAGCCAGGCACTTTGAAAAGCATGTGCATGTGGACTATAGAGAGACGGTATCAGCAGGTTATAGATTCCCTAATTCATAGAGTATCAAAGATCAATGAATTACTTAAAAGGCAGCTATTTGCTGCCACTCTGATAGAGTTTACCATCTTGGATTTTATTCACTGGTTTTCAGAAGTCTGTAAAGTTCTTTCCCTTTTTCTTTCTATCTTTCCTATTTTTTTTTAAGTGGTAGGAGATATTCATTTAAATAAAAGAGGAGCCATGACTTTTTTCCATTGGTAATCTGGTCCATGTGTTCCCTGCAACTGAGCGTTTTCCGAAGGGCCTGACTGTCTGGGTTAATTGTTTAATGCTTTTAGTTAGAATTAAACTTTGCACCTGCTCTGACAGTGATAAATTAAATGTGCTCCTTTTCCAATACTGTTGCCCTCTTTAAGTAGAGACCAAGAAGTGTATCTCCCTTCTTTCCCAGCGTTTGAGGAATCTGTGCTACACTTGAGTGTAAACCAGTATAATTTGTCACTAGAGCTAGCGCCAATTAAATTGATTGCGTTGGACTGAACTTCAGGACCTCTAATGCAAGCACTAAGGGAAAAATGGGCTTTTTTTCTGCCCATTTCCCCATGTGGCACTTAGACATAGCTCAACAGTGGAAGGCTTTCAAGGTTCAAAAGGGTTTTATTTTCAAAAGAAATGGGCATTGATCAGTTGCATTTAAAGGCAAAGATAATTCCAGAGCTTGAAGGCTGGATTTGTGTTTAAGGTCTAAATCTCTTTCTTTAACCTTGGGGGGCCAGTATAACATAAAAGCCACAAAGAGATTAAGATTACAAAGGGTTTGCAAGTGTAAATGATGCAGTGGTATTCTTCAAACACAACGCGGGCCGGCTTCACCACCACGGCCAGGGTCAGCATTTGATCTGTTGATTTTACACCTGTAAAAACAACTCGTGTTTATTTGTCACTTCGGCGTTATCTTGGCAAATGTTTGGGCGAGAGCACTCCGGCGCTGAACTTGCTCACGCCGGGGAGTTCAAGCTCGCCTGCTTAAAGCTGATTGAAAAGTAAACACTCTAAAGGTCAGCCTGGCAGAGACAATACAAAAAGCCTTTTTCTTTGTCAGTGTAACGCAGCCCACGTGAAGGGTCGGAGCAGGACGTGCTGCTGTAGGCTTAAGTCAAGGCGTAGGGTTTGAATGCCTCGGGAGCTCGCTGCAGGGCGGGGAAGGCGCTCCCTCATTCATTATGCAGCCCGCATAGGCCGCCTGCCCGCGCCACGGTGCTCTGCCGGCTGCAAATATGCAGCGAGGAGCCACTCTTTGTATCTCCGACTCTGTGAGAATTCCCCCACTCGCAGCCCTAAGACATCCCAGCCTGGGCAAAGCATCTTTGCAAGTCAAGGCTGTAGTGGCAGCGACCATGGAGGAGCTCTCCTTGGTGTGATGCCCTTCCATGGCTGGTCCAACAGCAGATATGTCAAAAAAGTTCCATTTTTCACCAGCAGTTCAGAGGCAGGCGCTTATTCACATCCCCCTTTGAAAGGGGTCTGGCCATTAGTCCATGCAAGCTTACCAGAACCTTTTAATCTGGGGCCACATTCCTTTTCCAACAGCCTGTGTCAGGTCTGTTGACTGCACAAGGCTTCCTCACTTGTAAAGTCCCAGACACACTGAAGGCAAGCCCTTGCCTCCCCAGAACTCTGTTCTTTGCTCACAGAGGGAAAAAAAAAAAGTACCAAAGTCACCACTATGCACCTGGGATCATAATTCTGCTGCATGAAAGGAACAAGTGTCAAAGAAAATCTTTTCTAAGATGGAGTTGGACAAGCCAGGGACCTCAGGGCAGATTTATGCAGCATCATGTTAGACAAGGAAACTGTCCAGTGTTTTAAGATGGTTTTTAGATGGTGCTTAAGGTCCCTTCCAACCCAAACTAGTCTGTGCTCTTCTGACTGGCATTAGATGAATTTGCACATAGATACACTTCCATGGAAAGGGTAAACATAATGGTTCTATATGCATACAAACGGTTGCACACGTGCATACATCAGCAGGTGCACAGAGAGGTGACAGCTGGTGTCACTTCTTTACGGACACTCATCAGACCACCCCATTCCTATCCTGTTCCTTGAGGTCTGTATCTTTGCTTTCCAAGTTTAAGTGAAGTTCAAACACCACCCCATCAAGGCTCTGACCTTCATGGTTGGTAACAGGCACAAACAAACAGCTGCCCACACGTGTAGGCTGTGCACAGCTCCCCAGCACACCATTACCTGCAGCTCACAGCACAGACCAATAAGAAAATTAACAACCCCTAATCAGAACTCATCAGCTAAGTACAGGCACCCACAGCTGGGTGCAGGTGCCCACAGGCACGTATACGTGGGGACAGTGGGTGTATCTCCACAGATGTATGAGGATGTATAAACCAGATGCCACCTGCTCCAGTGCATGATCTGGCTATGAAATAAATAGTTCTGTTAGCACCTGATATCTGAAAAGAGAAATGACAAGTGACTATTTCAAAGTCACCAGGCTATTTTTTTCCTTTTTTTTTTCTTTTTCTTTTCTCTTTTCTTTTTTTTTTTTAGAGAGAGACTTTTTTTCAAACTCTGCAAAAGAAGGTAAATGTTGAAGCAAGATAAACTGCACTTGAAATCCACTCACACAAGACAACTAGCCTCATACTGAAGTAGAAGTCATGCCTGGGAACTCCAGCTGCTGAATTTACCACCTAGAAAGAGTGCACTGTGGCTGACCAGCACAGTTGTGCTGCTTCGGGAAGGGAGCAAAGGAAGGGCATAAAGGCCAGTATCATTCCCCATGCTGGAAATTTAAGACACATGCAAAGCCGATTGCAGTTTTGTTGCTATTTTCAAAAGTGCAAGTTGTTTCAACAGAAGCCTAATCTGTGTATGTCTGGAATAGGAATGAATGGATTAGCCTTTCAAACCCTCCAGGATCAGGTCAAGATCGTTCAAGCGAACCACAGCTACAGCAAAGTTGAATTCTGCATCCAGCAAGTTGTATCACAAACACAACATTGCTTATTGTAAAAAGTGCCCGGCGTCCCTGTGCTGCTTTGAGGAGCCTTTTGAGGATGACTAAGAAAAGAAAAGATTAGTAAACAGTGATGTGTGTACCCAGATACACACCAGGCATTAGTCATCCAGCGTGTTAACCTGCACCGACTGGCCAGGGACGCCTCCAGCCATTGTTTGAAAGTCCTCTCCTGATTACAGCCCAACAATGGCATTGTTTGGGTGGAACTGCAGGTATTTATGTTGGGCATTCAGCTTTTCCACTGTTCCTTGATTGGTTCTTTTCAACTGAGTCCCATTAAATTAAAGTTCCTTTGCTGAGCATATCAAAGTAACACCTGAGAATTTTTCATAAGCATTACTTGACCCAGCCTGGTGCATTTTCATGTTTGAAAATGATTTTCACTCACAATGGGAATGGTTTCTTCTATTGTCAGGAAGTTGCTTTTGTTTAATTTCATGTCACTAACCAGCCCAAACCTCAAGTGCCATTATGATATTTGGCAGAGGTTCTCCAGATTGTGAATTTCTTTGGTGGGGTTATTGTGAAAAGCAGCCCTAATCTGAGTCAGGCAGAGAGAACGGGAATCTGGGTCACCTTCTGCTCAAATGAGTCCCCAGATCATCCAGCAGAGAAGGCCAGAGCTGCCATAATCCCCAAATTCAGCAGAAAGCAGAGTTCCCATCGGAGTGTCTTCCTCCAGAGGTTCAGTGACAGGTGAGCAGCATTTCTGTACTTAAATATACAATTTATATTTTTGACTGAAAGAGATAGGTCACCGCAAATAGTAAAGGAACTGGAGGGAAAGTTTCCAAGTGCATCAGAAAAGTTTTCCATGGATGAAAGTGGTAAAATCTCTACAGCCTGTGGAACACATTCAGTTCTATAATCTGGGGCTGCTCATGTTCCTCACCTTGGGGACAAAATACATTTTCTGGATATGTTTATAACAAAACACGTGTTTCTGAAAACATGTAAAGGTCTGTCTCCATATCCACAAGCAGGCAAAACATCAACCACTTTGGGAAATCCATTACCCATTGCCCTGGGCAATCACCTCCCTGTCCCCACCACCACCTCCTGCTGTTTTCCTCTGAATGTGAACAAACCCCAAAGCCCCTCTGTCTCTCCCTCCTTGACTAAATCTAGCCTCATCCTACACACTTACCTGCAGCAAACCAGCAAACCATTCATTTTAACATATATCCATCCTAAATCCTGTAATTCTTCCATGAGGAAAAAATTAGCCTACAGCACATTTCCATCACTTGTGGCTCAGTCATGACTGACTCTCTCTCTCTCTCTCTCTCTCCCTCTCTCTCCCTCACACTGCATTCCCTCTTCCACAGTCCCATGGATCCACTAGATGCTGGATCTTCAAGACCCTGCCCAAAACATCTCAGATTCACCAAATAGCACAAAATCAAGAGGAAGCACAGAACACACAAGTGATTTTCATTGCCTTCAAGGGTCACACATGTGTCTAATATCCCTCAGTATCTAGTACATATTTAGGCAAATCACATTAGAGGCACTGGAGATATTTACACAGGTTTTTGTTTTGTTTTGTTTTTTTCCTAGTAGAGAATTAGCAGTGGGAAGAACTATCCTCATCCTCTGTCATGTTCATTTTATATAGAGGCTTTCGTGAGAACATAATTGCTGATATATGAATTGAGTGGCAAATGCTCTGAAACCCAGAAAAAAGTTGGAATCCAAACACTTAAAAAAATCTCTGGCCCGTGTTCTGCATAAAAAAAAACACATTTTGAGATACTAACAACAGACATGAGCAAAGCTGGTGACACCCTGCAAATATCTCCCAGGAATGTTCATTGAAATTTTGTTTTGTTGGTTTGGGCTGACTTCGTGTCTCCCTTGTTGTTTCTCTTGGCTATCCCAATGCAAGAAGGTACCATCAGGGACTGCTCCAAAAAAAAGAGAAAATTTCAAGCAAATGTGAGCGGCACTCACAGAAAGTTAATATTCCATGCTTTAGTTTCCATGTTGGTCATTAAAACCAGTCTGAAAGAGTTCTTTTCCTCCAATCAAACAGGAAAATGCCATGTGCCCCATCCAGCTTTGAAGGCAAACCTGCATTTCGCTTTGACTACGTATGCAAACCTGATTTATTTATTAATTCAGCAACAGAATTAATTGATAAATCATTTCAAATAAAAACTCATCTGACAAAGGTTGTATCCTGCTAATAACTGCAAACAGAAAAGAGGCAAAGCAAGACCACAACACGATGGTGAACTATTGATCTCTAGCAGGGGAAGGCAGTAACTCTGGAGCCCAGGGGGCATTTTCCAGGCCCAGCCAGGGTTCCAGACAAGGAGCGGAACACCGGCATGGCAGCAGTGCACACCATCAGTCCCTCACACTGCCACAGTTAGTACAGCAAAATAGAAGGGAAAGGATCAACATCTCTGTCCAAGAAAGTGTCCATGGCATGCCGAGGAAGGGAGATCATACCAGAGCTAAGGTCTGCCTCAATTTCTTTTATTTCAGTGTAGAGCCTCAGCCAGGAGGATCTACACCTTCTCCTCCATCTAACTGGTGATCATCTATTACTCTCCAACCCCACCATCCTACATCTGCTCTGTTTTCAACAGAATAAGCTACTATTAGAGCCAAGTCTGGAGAGAGGGACTCCTACACCCCAGGAAAAATGATGGGTAGAAAGAAACATCCACTGAGAGGCATTTTTGAACCGCCACATAAAATGACAGGCTTTGTTTAACCCAAATCTCGGTCCATGCTGTGGCACAAGTCATTCCACACAGCATTCCTGCTTGGAAAGAGTAACCTTGGCAAAGCCACAACTGATGCAAAGCTCTGCCTGTCTTGGGGAAAGTGAGCAGTTTACTGAGATTTCTCCTGCTGTCCTTGCCTTGATTGCAAATAAGAGACATAGTAAGAAAAGTGATTATGCTTAAATTCAAGTGGCTGAACTTGTTGGTGGGGTGGGTTTTTTTTCCCCCTACTCTCCTCCTTTTTAAAAAGACATCCCTTAGACAGCTGAGCTAATAGAGTCCAACATCTTTGATGATAGTGATGCTAACACTAGAAACAAATTATAGTGTTCAGAAAGTTTGAAAGACTGAAAAGAAATGCAGAACGTGTAACACCAAATTTGCCTGTCAAGTACTTTTTTTTCTTATTACTGCTCGTTTCATTTTATTTTATTCTTAAAACTGATGTTTTTGCAGCTATCTGCCTCCCCATTGGAAATTCCAGGCTTGGAGAATACTGATTTGCAACTTCAATCACCGTCTGACAAATACAGTCCCCACTAAGTGAGAGCTGATCCATAACAGGTATTTCAGATTTTCAGAAGTCACAACATATCACCCTAAAGTGAAGCATTTCATTCACAGGACACACTCTTCTTCAACCAGCAAATACTTTTAATTTTGTATTTTTAAAAAGCATAGAGCCAACTTCATATTTTGACTGCAAGTAGCCACATGCTTACACTTCCAGCATCACCTGGCTGAGCTGCTCAGGATTCAGCAGAAATTCCCTTAAACAAAACCAGCTGAGAGCCTGGCTGGACATTTGAACATGACTCTGACTCTTTACATTTGTTTTCTGTATTGTTTTCTCAGAAAAAAAAAAAACAACCAAAACCAGGAAGATCCAAGTTTCCCTGCTGCACCAGGTGACCAGTTACAAGCTGCCTTTTCACCTTGAAGACAGAGTGAAAGACCACCCACCTCCTCAGCAGCCAACCTCAGCAGGTCTAAGGCATGTAGTAACCTGTGCCCAGATAATAAAAGCAGGGTGAGATCCAGGAGTTATGGATGTTGCTTGCTGGCTTTTCCTTTGTGCAGCAGCATCTGTGTGGAAAAGGACTGCACAAAAACGTGCACTTTGGCAAAGACGCCACCAAAGAGGAGAAATAAACACTGTGGGACACGTGTTCATCATGCCCAGAGGTAGGACAGAGGTTGTCCCACAAAGCTCCACTGTTCTTAAAAGAAATAATGTTGCCATGAATGGTGGAAGGCGGAAATAGATCATCTTTAACGTCCCTTCTAATGCAAACCACGCTACAATTCTATACCGCTTTTCCTAGGTTTGAATCAGCAGGAACACTCTTTCTGCATTGAAGAAGTTATAATAGAACCTGGAAAGTTTATGTCATCTTGGTTTCATTTCACTGACACTCTGAGTGTTTAACACAGACCTGCCCTCCAACAATGTGGTGGAAACAATGCATAAATGAGAATTTCTGAGAAAAGGCATAAACAAGAATTAGCTGAGCCCTTCTAAATGTAGCCATGAATGAAATCAAATTTTAAAAAAATAGTACACAGAAAATCAGGTGATCTCCTGTTTTCCACAGCTCTATAAATGTCTTCTTCAGTTCTCTGGGTCTGTGTGTTGGTTTCTCACATCCTAAATTTCACATTGGCTTTCGAGTTCAAAAACAGAGCATAACTCAGCCCAAACAAGAGCACTTCCACCTGACTCTCTAACTCAGGCCAGATTAGCTTAAAACTCAGCCCAGGTTCATCAAAAGGTTTCCAAAACCTCGGCGAACTTGGGCTGAGTTGGGGTGTGTAATGGGTTTCAGCTGCAACGACTTTCACCCGGTTTGGGGTTTGCTCACTGAAGTTTTCCCACAGTCCCCATTAGGGCTCAGATGGGAACTGCTTCTCCCCACCCACCTCTCTTATCTCTGCATCTCACAACTAATATTATTAAGCTAATGCATGTACTTTGCTCTTCAGCCATGGGAAACAATCCTCCTCCTGTCCCTTTGATTTTCGTATTGAACATGAGAACATGAACCTAGATTTGAGGGTTGCAGAATATTTTATTGTATTGACCTCAATCAGGACTGTCTCACGGATAACAAAGGATACTTTTAGACCACATAGAAGGCTGAAGTTTTTTTGTAGGTTGAGATAATTTGGTGTTTGATATTCACATTTACCCTAAAGCTGCCTAGAACTTGGTAAGCTCACAGCAATCACAATAAGAGTTGGTTTCACCTTTGGCTCCTGGGTCTGTACCCTCCTTTAAGCACCTTTTTAAGGATAACTGTGCTTTGTGAGATTATCTCATCTCTACCTCCCTGAGGGTGGGTGGTGCCACAGAGCAATGGAGAGAAATTAAGCCTGAGCAGAGCTGGCAGGAATTCCCAATTTTTGTTCCGGTAGCCAGGCCAGTCCCTTTGATGCTGCTCAGGTGGCTCAGTGAAGCCATTTGGCACAGTGACTCCATGGGATTACCAAGGTGTCCTCCATGTCCACGTTCTTCATGGCTACCAACACAAAATTTAACCCAACACACCCAATCACACCAGAAGTCACACCACCAGAAGGGTTTGAACAACTGGAATCCACTGCCCAGTAATTAAATATAGCTGATTTTGGGGGTCTACAAGACAACTCAGCCTTCCTTCCCTTCCTGGGCTGACATTTTTTGCTAGCAACAGACACCAAAAGCAGCAAAAACTTACTTGGGTTGCTACTTGTTCTAAGAAAAGTGTCTAGAAAAGCAAA
Source organism: Chamaea fasciata (assembly GCF_029207755.1). Lineage (NCBI taxonomy): Eukaryota > Metazoa > Chordata > Aves > Passeriformes > Sylviidae > Chamaea > Chamaea fasciata. The sequence continues at coordinate 8,789,842 of NW_027094088.1, read as the reverse complement.
TTAGGAATTAGGGGAAGGTTGCACAACAGGAATGGAAAAAGAACAAATTCAAGTCAAACCACAATCCAATAAAGAATTACCCACTTCAGCAAATGATGTTGACTTGAGTAATTGCTAAAAACCCTCAAGTAATAATTCTTCCTGATGTTATTTTTTAAATTTGGTGGTGATGGCTCTGGGAATGGCTACACTCGTACTGAGGTCAACATTCAAAAATTATCTTGGGTCTCTGCTGCAACATGCAACAGCCATCACCAGCCCTTCTGGCTTCCAAAGGGCCATGGGGTTCTGCCCATGGCTTCACTTTGGACTGCAGATCTAAAGGGCCTAAAATATTCTAAGGGGTCCAAAAGGACCCAAAGACACCCTACAACCCAGCAGGCTCTTTCCAGCTTTGGCAGCCACATTCCCAAGGTCCTCTAGGCAGAAGAATCCAGTCCTGTGGTCCTTCAAGTGAAACCTAAAGACAACCCCTTGTCCTCCCATAGGACATCACAAGAGATTTCTACAGAGCTTAAGAGACACAAAATTATCCAGGATAATCAGTTTTGAGAGTCTGAATCAAAGCCTTGTGTTCATCTTTCTATATACTGAGTTGCAATCAAGCTATAAAACAAGGAGTAAAATTCTTTGCACATGAAAACTGAGCTTGTCTTCCTATTACTTCCCAGATTTTTAGGATAACATTACTCTTCCTCACAGGGAAAGGAAAAGCTTATCCTTGTCACTTTTCTGCAAGAGATTTCCATGGGTCCACGTAAAAAAAATGCCACAGACTATCATGGGACTTGCTTGAAAATTTGAAATCAAACCAATTTTTCCAGTACAAAAAGCTGTTTCTGTAAAACCAAAATTATCCAGGAGAAAGTAGTGGGGTTTTTTTTCTGGGAATATTCACCTTACTACCAGGAAACTGAGTTATTTTCTTCTGTGCCTGTTCAAAGTAATCAGAAATATTCAGATGGTCAGAATGACCCTGAAAAGTTCCACATTTCCAGTGCTTTTCCCATGGCAGGGCTTGTCTTGCTCCGAGCTCTATCCCAGACTCCAGACTATGGATGTCACCATACAGCACCATTCTCTAAGCAGCATTTGGGGTCAATCAGAGTGAATATAAAAATGCCAGCATGAATTCCTTCTTTTATTAAGTTGGAGGTTGTTTTTTTATTATTTATTATTAATAATAAATAATGCAAATTTGCATTATTTCTTCTGGAACACAAAGTGCTGAACCTGTAAAATTTAAAGCTGGCTATTTCTACGAGGTGGCCATTCCCATTTTTGTTCAACCAACTCTTTAGTCCTTCTACTTTTTTTTTTTTCCTAGGGTTTTTTTTTCTTACTTTCTAAATGCCTATTTTATCAGCCCTTTATTTTTTCTGATGCTCCTGAAGGTGTGTAGATCAATCCTACAGATTCTGTTAAGCTGGGGGACAGATTTGGAATGCCTGCATCTCCTTCCTACTATTGCTCACTTTCTGGGCTGTTTGCACTCTGGGAATCACGGAGAAGTTTGGCTGTACTTAACTAGGCACAAGGAATATATAAATGTTCAAACAAAAGGGCTGGAGCCAGCAAAAAACAAACCCATGCATGGTTCCTGCAGTGCTGAAACCCTAAATATTTCTGGCAGAATCCAGCTATTTATGCTTATCCTCTACTTTACTTGTTTTCACTTTTGTTCAGTAAAGCAGAGCCCAGACTAAATACAGGAACAATTAGACCTGGAAAATATTTAAACTATTTATTTATCTGCTATTTGGCCAACCTGAATGTTTAACATCAGATATTTTTAGCTGGAAACTCTTTTTTTCTTCCCTCCCTTGCACATCCCACGCATTTTAGTGGTGAAGTTCCAGGGGTCCACAGTCCTTTTCTGGAGGAGAGAGACTGACAATACTTGGGGCAAGGTGAAGCACTGGAACATGAGAACTCCTCAGCACAAAGGCAATTCAGAAGCAGCAGAAGTTGGGTTTTAGTGTGATGTGTAAATAAATATGTTAAATGACATATATAAAATTACAGCCAAACAAGTCAGGTCACTGCCTCTGATGTCACTGCACTCAAGACCCTGTCTTGGGAAATTTAGCTGTGCTTTTAGGATTTCTAACATAGCCCGAAGTTCTGGGTGTTGCAGCAGGATTTTAAGAGAGGCCCAGGGTTTAGCACTCTATTGGAAATCAGGTGGGAGTTCCCAGTGGTTTTCAATGCCCTTGGCTGGGAGCCATCCACAGCATGGGGCCAGGATGCCCAGGGAGATATTTCTGGAAAAACACCAGTAGTTGATAGAATAGCTCTCCCACTGGAGCTGCCTGTGGTCCCAGAGCTGCTGGAAGGGACTATGACACAAATGTGGGAGCACATCCAAGTTCTCTCCAGCCAGACCCCCTCCCTCTACAGGCACAGAAGGGAACATGTTGTTGAACACATTAAAAGGAAAAAAAATGCTAAAAGCACAAATGGTTTTAAAGCTGTATAAATGTGAAATTAAATGTTCATTCCATGTTAGTCTTCCTACACTTATGGAAAAAGTCCCCTAAACTGAGCAAACCCACCTGTCAAACCAGCTCACTGGGAGCCCTATCTGCCTGCAATGTCTCGGGATGTCTGGCTACCTCAGACCTGCACCAAAAAGCCTTCCTAAAAACTCCCCAAGAGCTTTAAAACCTCCAGGGTTTGCAGTCCTGGAAGAACTTTGCAAATGTAGCTTGAAATTAAAGGCTGAATATAACATGGGAGCTGACCTGCTCAGACCTTTTTTTTTTTTTTTCTCCTTTCTCCTTTCCTTTTTTCTTTGCTTCTTAAGAACAAACCTTAAGACATCATTTTATATTACCCACAAATCAAATTGAACTCAGTCATAGATTGTGGCCCAGGAATGAGAATTTTTCTGGATGGACAAAAAATTATCACTGCACTGAAGTCATCAAATAAACCTATCACTTCTTCAGGCATCTAAGAAAATAATCAGCTGTCCACAAACAAAAAGATCTTCAACAACTGATGGATGCTTGTGTCCAGAAGTTCATCCACGTCTTTATACAACTTTTGCTTTCTGGAGAAATAACACAGAACTGGCTCTTCTTGCCCATTCCCACCTTTTCCTGCCCTTTTTCTCCCAGGTCTCTTCAGCGCTGCCAAATCCTGCACCAGCGTTTGCTCTGGCCTTAAAAGGATGAGAAAGTGTCTTTAAGTAACAGAGACACTCCTGGATAAATTCTCCCTTGGGAAATAAAATCCATGAGCAGCCATTCCATGTCACACGTAGTTTATGTGCTGCACGTGGAGCCGGGCTTGAGCCCAGGTCTGCACGGCTCTGCCTGTGCAAAGCCAGCCCAGGTAAAATCAATAGGGGGAAGGGAAAAAAGAAAGAGAATTATAGCAGATTCTGCTTGTAGTCAAACTCAGATAGATTAAAAAAAAATCCCTCAATTGAATAGATTTTGGGGCCAAGACCAGATGCTCATAAAACTTTGATAAAGACAGGATGAAATATGCGTGTGGGGGCTGGTTTGGTAACACTTCCTTCACATTCACCCACTCCCTTCCTCTGCTGCCTCTTCCCAAACCAAAACATTCAAGTGGAGCTTTTCCACCCAGGGCAGGTTTCTGCCATCCTACCACCCCCGTTTTCTTTATTTTTTTTAACATTTTGAGAAGCCTGGACCCAAGTTGGTCTCACCAAGTCCTATGCCAAGGGTCCTCTCAGGAGCACTCTGTGATAAGTCAAGCTTTGATGAACAGCAAACACCACCCACACACAGAAAGCATGGGAGGAGCTGGTAGTGTTGGTCCAAGAGCAAAATTTTTCCATAACAAACAATTCCTAGGGATATTTCTTCAGTTCTGGTTCCCAGAGTGCAACAGCTCCTGTTCTGCTGCACACACTGTTGATTAAGGTTCTGAGTGTCCCTCCTGCATCCCAGAATGGCACAGCCACAGGAGAAATGATGTGCAATTTGGAAAGATGTAATTTTTTTTCCCTGATTCAGCAGCATCACAATCCCAGAGGCCTGGTGGAGAGCACAATGTCCAGCCCAGAGCAGTGCAGGTCTCCCTGCCATTGCTGGCATCTCTCCCGTGGTGGTTGGCACTGGAAGGGATGTGTAACACCAGCCTGAGGGAGTTCGGGTCCAGCAGGTCCCCTGCTTTGAGTGGCCCTTCTGCCAGGCCAAGGTTTTCCTCCAAAATTTGGCCCAGGAACTCCAATCAGCACACTCAGGGTTAGCTCAGAAACATCATCCTGGCTCTAGAGTAACATGAGCAATTGAGTTCAGACAGCCACGTGAATTTTCCCCGTCTACCCTCCAGACAAAGTAAAATCCAGACATGGGAAATTGGGAAATGCCAACCCTTCAGCACAGCACCTGCCTTTCTCTTTCCATGGTTCAGACCTATGGCTTTTGTTTTTAGATTTTGTAGTTTGACAGTTAAAAATGCTTCTATCAATCGGGAGCAAAACCCAAAGATTTTTTTTCTTCTTTTTTTTTTTTTTTAATTCAGTAAACTGAAAATGCTTACAAATTGCTTCAGGCTGATGATATATTGATTTTCTAAAATAATACTGATTATTCCAATAAAATTGAAATCAATTTTCAAATGAAAGTGTTTTCAGGAGCCGTCAGATTTAATAGCCTGCACAACAGGCATGTGCTCACGTGATGGGATCCCCTGAGAAAGGAGTCAGCAGCAAAGGTTTGCCATGTTCCTCCAAGGAAGCCAGGCTGCAATGGGATGTCCTGCACATCCCAATACTTTTACATGGGTCCTGCAAAGCAATGTGGTCCTGTGACCAAGCTGGAATAACCAAGGGAATCCAAACCAACTCTGCTCTGCACCTTGGCTGCAGATGCTCCAGGTCTGAGTGGTCCCAACACCCGCTTTAGGTGGAAAACACATTCAAAGTGACACTAAAAATCCAGGACTGAGTTGGAAAGTCAAATTTTCCCATGCAATGTGTTCAGTGCATGGAGCTGCCTATGCACTTCCACAGGTGAAGCTCCGACAGCGTCGGTGCAAGCCGGACATTCCCGCTGCCGGAGCGGCACCGACCGCCGCACGCCGGATGCGCTAATGGGAAGGTCACAAAGCAAATATTAGCCAAAGCAATCAAGAACGTCAAGCGGAAATTCCCTTGGGAACGTGTCCCCTTATACCCCAGAAATTCAGGTTGGCAACTTGTGACAGGTACAATCTGGCTCCCATATGTCTCGCGCTCGGAGCGGAGGAATGTGTATCCATGCTCCTTCCATCACTATAACAACATGTCAAAAGAGCCACCTCTCAGCAGGAAGGCACACAGAAACACCAAAAAAAAAAAATTAAAAAAAAAAAAGGGGGAAGAAGAAAAGAATCAAACAACCCCAACCACGTGACGTGCAGCATTTGGCACCAACCCTGGAAAACACAGCCCTTGAAGAGCTGCACAGAGAGCAGGGTCTGCTCTTCCCATGGCTTTGTCACTGCCACGGCCCCTGCTGTCCCCCAGGACCACCGGAGCTGGATCCCATTCCCAGCATCTCACTGCAAGCACCACTGAACACCCTCGTTTAGTCCTATTTTATAAGGTTGACGAGTTCTTTACCAACAAAAAGGTTTTCTCCTTCCTGATGACTTCTTATAATTCAGGCTCAGCTGGGATAGGGGAATTGGTTTGAGATTTTTGGTTTGAGGGCTTTTTTGCAATTCTGTGCTAGCCTCTGAAGAGCAATTTCCCACCAATCAACCAAGGAGAAAGTTAAAAAGGTAGCACTAGCCAAAGCCATGCTCTTCGCATCACCTCTTTGTGGCTGGATACTGGGTGCTGGTGCATGAGCAGGCACAGGTAAATTTGAGCTCAACCCCTACCCCTCTTGCAGACTCCACAGAGCTGCTTTTTGCCATTTCCCTTAATAAAGCCACTTCATTTGCCGTCAGTTTAACACCAGAGCTTTTGTTTCCTAATAAACATCTCTGTTCCTGCATGTGACTCGGTTTAAACAGGCCAATGCCTATGGTAGTACCCCAAGCATGGCCTTGGGAAGGGTCATTCCCATGTTGGATGTCAGGCTTGGATGAGGAGACACCTGACTTCTTCTGCAGGCTTTCCAAAAGATACACGGGAGCGAAGTCTGTTTGGAGATGGCAGGGGTAAAACACAACATTCATTTAGTGCTAGACCTTAATTGCACCCTTCCTCTCTCCTCATCCTCCTAAACTGGTGCAGTGCTCAGAGCCAAATCTCTTTCGATCCATACAAAACCTTTGTTTTAAAGAGATCAACCCTATAGCCCATAGCTGGAGAGGGAAAGGAGTTATTTAAAGATTGGTGTCACTGTCACAGTCTCTTCTGAAGCTGGAACAACCTTGGGGACACACAAGCTTTTTATTCACAAAGGCTGAAAAGACCAAACTGAGCAATTCCTATGAATTTCCATATAGCCAGTTAAAACCAAGTCACAAGTGAACAGGAACATGACACAGAGTATGTCTGGTTAAAAACAGCTCAGAGGGTATCATCTATTTTAAGCCATAGACTTTTTTCCAGGCAGGGACTTTTATTTTCCCCCCTGATTGGAAGCCTACAGCTTCCCAGAGCATCCTCACCCACGAGGCTGCTGATCAGCAAATCACAAACAATTTTATCAGTTTTCCTGGCTGCAGCTGTTGGTTGAACCAAACTGGTCCTGTCCTTCCGAATCCCCCAATCCCCCATGCAAGTTATGAGACCAAAATGAAACAAACTTGCCCTTAACTTTTTTTTTCTCCCTGAAAATTAGCCACTCTCATCCTTGCTGCGCCATGTCAAAATTAAAGAGTAAACAAAGGTCCCCCAAT